>NC_133332.1:64127716-64170216 GCF_042186555.1 Aquarana catesbeiana
ATAAACAAGCAGAGACTCTATAAAATTCTATATCTCTTGTAAAAATTAAAAAAAAAGCTTCCTCCAAGTATTACTCACTCTGTGGCTAAGATAAAAGGCATGACACTGTAGGACTTATTCCATATATTTAATACCAACTTACCCGTACATACCCTCCCTCCAAAAACATCATGGATGACTCAAACTTGTTTTTTGGAGTAAAATGGCCTTACGGCCTTTTATTCAAACGTATAAATTAACATAAATATTATAAATAACCGTCTTATCTTAAACAACTTGTGAAGGTAACTTTTTCAATGAGAAAGATGACTATGACCCTGGTCACTGGTACAACCTCCTTAATAAAACCTGCCAGTCGGAAACCCCTGACACGGCATTATCCCAACATACCCCAGTGACCAAGCATTTTTAACTCCTGCAGGTAACCCTTAAGGCCTGCAGGTACTAACTTCAATCCCCATCCTTCCATATATGGGTACCAGCAAAACCCCCCATCATCAGGATGGGTACCATCAACCAACCCCCCATCCTTGGATGGGTACACATGTTACAACTTGTAACAGAACTTTTCCTATTCAAGGAAAACACAACAACTGCCAACCATCGGGAGGGTGGGTGGGAATCTCGTCCACCACCGCTCTTCGACTGACGTCACTTCCCTTCCTGCATCTCCTCACTTTCCTCCTGCAGCCCCTCCCTTTCTCTAAAAGGAGAACTGTCCCCTAATAATGCGTGCATATGTGCAGTCCAGCACTGTCATGCCGTCCCTGCGCTTAGGGTCCCCCTTTGGCTCCGTGACTCTCTGTATAGAGAGAGGTCATTGCTGCTTGTAGGAAAAGTGTGGTAAAAATACAGTGTGGGAGGCTAGAGCATCAGGGATTTAGAGCAGTGGGTTGCAGTGAGAAGTAGTGCAAACTGCCAAAATGTTACCACTTTCCAAACTCTGAGCTACTACAAACTACTACTTACTACAGTTTCTGGAATGAGTAGCTTGTGCTGTTTGTGCACCTATGCCTTCCTCTCTAGGTACTTTGCTGCCCCAAGGCTCCTACCCGCTGCTAGGTTTAGACCGTGAGTAACATTTTTGGATTTGGAAGTGGCTCAGACTAATTCTGTGTCTATACTGATTATGGCCATATTCCCACTACCGTTGTCAGAGCTTGCCAAAGTTTCTATGCAGCAAAAACAACAAAACATTGGTATACATTATTTTTAGGGATGCTATGAGCTGCTTTTTTGCCACATGATCTTTTTATTCAGTTGCCAGGTGCTTCCCAATCCAATTTGCAAAATTCAGCTTCATTTGCTGCGCTGAATTGCACACTTTTTAAACCTGGTTTGGATTCCTAATGATTACAATAGAACTTCTGCTTTGGAAATTCCATACAGAAGAGGTTTCACAAAGTCATATACAGTATAGCATATTGTAATTTGGTTATTGCTCTTTCATTTACTCTACTGAATAAGTGAGAAGCAATTAGATAAACAAGGTTTTCCTGAATATGGGGACTTTCGTAAATATTAGACAACAATAAAGTACAAAAATAAGAAGGTCTCACAATCTGGCAGGAACATCTTTATAAAAATGTTTGCACATTTCTCTGTTGGGTATGATTTAAAATAACTAGGGGAGGGCTGGACTGTGGCCCCCTGGGCCACTACTATTAAGATATATTGGGCTGATGGTCCTCAGTGGAAATAGTTTACTATCCAGTCAGAGTGGGACCTACACATGCTGGATATTAGATAGCTACTTGCACACTGTTTAGACCTGTGATCACAGCATTTGTCAGAGGGAATTCTACCAACATTGACTTACTTTGCAGCTTTGAGATGTTATGTGACCGAATGCCCAAAAGCGCAAAGGAAGCTTGTAGTGCTTACCCCCAAAGGAACCACTTGATGTTTTGGGTCCTCTGTTCTTCTACCCATGACTCTTCCAAGAACTCTGTACTCTCTAACACACCTGGCTGGGCTAAAGATAATCATTTTATTTATTTCAGGTACTTATATAGTACCATCAATTTACACAGTGCTTTACATATACATTAACATCAGTCTCTGTTCTCAAGGAGCTTACAATCTAAGGTCCCTAACTCACATTCATACATACACATACTAGGCAAATTTACTTACCCACATGTCTTTGGGGTGTGAGAGGAAACCGGAATACCTAGAAAACCGCAGAAGAACAGTGATAACATGCAAACTCTGTGCAGGTAGTGCTGTGGTTGGGATTCAAATCAACAACCCTAGTGCTGCTAGGCAGAAGTTCTAACCACTTAACCACTGTGCTGCCCTAATACAGATGCCTGTGTATTTAAATACCCCCAAACACAGCAACACATATACACTAAAAAAAAGACACAGACCTTTTTAAGTATCAGTCAACTATATTGTAATTGGTGTAAGTAAAAAAGGTATACAAAGATATTTCATAAAGAAATAGTTATACTGAAATGGGTTCAACATAAAAGGTTATAACACAGCAGTTAACAATCAAACATCAGCAAATAGTAATATAGTAGTAGTTAACCCCCCCCCCCCCAAGTCAATACTTTGTAGAACCGCCTTTCACTGCAATTACAGCTGCAAGTCTTTTTGGGCAAGTCTCTACCAGCTTTGCACACCTATAGAGTGACCTTTTTGCCCATTCTTCTTTGCAAAATAGCCGAAGCTCAGATTGGATGGAGAGCGTCTGTGAGCAGCAATTTTCAAGTCTTGCCACAGATTCTCAATTGGATTTAGGTCTGGACTTTGACTGGGCCATTCTAACACATAAATATGCTTTGATCTAAACCATTCCATATTAGCTCTGGCTGTATGTTTAAGGTTGTTGTCCTGCTAGAAGGTGAACCTCCGCCCCAGTCTCAGGTCTTTTGCAGACTCTAACAAGTTTTCTTCTAAGATTGCCCTGTATTTTTGCTCCATCCATCTTCCCATCAACTGACCAGCTTCCCTGTCCCTGCTGAAGAAAAACATCCCCACAACATGATGCTGCCACCACCGTGTTTCACGGTGGGGATGGTGTGTTCAGGGTGATGTGCAGTGTTAGTTTTCCACCACACATAGCATTTTGTTTTTAGGCCAAAAAGTTAAATTTTGGGCTCATCTGACCAGAGCACCTTCTTTCACATGTTTGCTGTGCCCCCCACATGGCTTATTGGAAACTCCTTGTGGCTTTCTTCTAACAATGGCTTTCTTCTTGCCACTCTTCCATAAAGGCCAGATTTGTGGAGTGAACGACTAATAGTTGTCCTGTGGACAGATTCTCCCACCTGAGCTCCCACCTGAGCTCCTCCAGAGTTACCATGGGCCTCTTGGCTGCTTCTCTGATTAATGCTCTCCTTGCCCGGCCTGTCGGTTTAGGTGGACAGCCATGTCTTTGTAGGTTTTCAGTTGTGCCATACTCTTTCCATTTTCAAATGATGGATTGAACAGTGCTCAGTGAGATGTTCAAAGCTTGGGATATTTTTTTTATAACCTAACCCTGCTAAAAACTTCTCCACAACTTTATCCCTGACCTGTCTGCTGTGTTCCTTGGCCTTCATGATGTTGTTTGTTCACTAAGGTTCTCTAACAAACCTCTGGGGGCTTCACAGAACAGATGTATTTATACTGAGATTAAATTACACACAGATGGACTCTAGTTACTAATTAGGTGACTTCTGAAGGCATTTGGTTCCACTATATTTTAGTTAGAGGTATCATAGTAAAGGGGCTGAATACAAATACACTCCATACTTTTCACTTTTAAAAACAATGAAGAATTAACCATAACCTAAGGCATAAGGCAGCTTAGCTAAGGGGGGTGGAGAGGACCTATGGGTGGTTACAGTCAGCAATGCATGCAATGGTGAAGTGTTCCTAGCTGACTAGTAAAGATGTCCCGATCACTGCCTTTGCTGCACTCACATACCTGCCAACTTTAGAACTTGAGAATGAGGGACACTTCAGGGAGGTAGTGATCTGTAGCGCGCTATTCACGCTGTAGCAAAGAGTGGTTGTGGCCAAACTGTTTGTGGGAAGCTTAAGGGGCATGGAAAAAAAACCCAGGCTTCCTTTTATCCATAAAATATGCTTTGATTGTTGTGTCACAGGCAAGAGTCTCACAGACACATATGAACCCTAGTACTGGCATTTAAAAAAAGGAAAAAGGCTTCTATTACATATGGTTGTGCACAAACTGAAAAGAGACAGAGAGCTAACACTTTGTCTGAGCCTACCTTAAAGAAGAACTTCATTAAAATAATCAAGGACAGCTTAGCAACCAGTAATGGTTGAGACAACAGACACTTTGGCGAGAAGTGTATAATGTACAATATTGTGCAGGATTCTGTAAGGCAGAGTGCAGGGGTCAATGGCGTGCAAGGGTCAGGATTGCGTAACACACAGAGTTCTGCAGTCAGTGTCAGGTTTAGGATACATAACAGAGAGTGCAAGAGTCCAGGGTGTGTAATGCAATGTATTCAAGGATCAGGAGTATGTACAGTAACACACAGAGAGCAGAGGTCAGAATTGCGCAGGGGGCAGGAGTGTTATGCTCAGAATGCCGGGGTCTAGAAGTACGTAATGCACAGAATGCAGGCGTCAGCAGGATTATGCACAGAATATAGGGGACAAGAGTGTGTAATGCACGAAATGCAGGGGACGGGAGAGTCTAATGCAGAGAATGCAGGAGACAGGAGTGTGTAATGCATAGTAAGAATCAGGAGTACAAAGCAAAAAGAGTGCAGGTGTCAGGGTTGTGTAATGCAGATTGTAGGGGTCAGGAGATGCAAAGTCCCCCCCCCCCCCGTAAGCAGTACAGGGGGGGACTCCCAAAGCAAATCTTTACCCCCTCCCCAGCACAAATCCCCCCCAATCCCCCCCCCACCTCAGCACAGATCCTCCTCTACCCCCAAACCACTTTTAGGGTAGGAGTGTTGCAGCTCACAAGGTTTTATCTAAAAATCCTCCTTCCCCCAATCAATTCTTCCAGCACAATACCCTCCTCCCAAATCCCCCTCTCAGCACAAATCCTATCCCTTAAATCACTCCCCCCCTATCCAGAACAACCCCCCTCCTCCATCTTGGAACAAATACTCTGCCCCCCTATCCCCTCCAGCACAAATAAACTTACAGCCCCCAAATTTTAACAAAATCCCTGCGAACCACAAATCCTGGCTGGGTCTCAGAACCCAAAACTGAAACAAGTCCTGGCACACTGTTTTTAAATTTGTATCTAAATACCTGTCTTTTTTATATTTTCTATCAATAAAAAAATGTGTGTTTTATTTTTAACGTGTAATTACTGGGTATCGAGATAGTCCATTGGTTCTATTTATATGGGGACATATGGGAAAATTGTCTCCAGCTTCCCTGTATCTGCACATGCTCAGTTGCTCTCTATTTTTAGCCACTGTGCTGAAAATGTAGAGGCCGATCTGATGACAGCTTATAGATTTATTGATTTTTAGGGGCTCTGGGCCTCAGCAAAATGGCAGCCTACAGCAAGAAAAATCAGGGACACTACTGGAGGCAATTTACCAATGATTTTGGTATTATAATTACCGTATTGATCGGCGTATAACACACGGCGGCGTATAACACGCACCCCAAGTTTAGGAGGGAAGTTTAAGGAAAAAAACTTTTAGGAGGGAAGTTTAAGGAAAAAAACTTACATTTTAAATGCCCATCATTTGTAACACTTAACTCTGGCACTGCATCAGTGGGGGTAGTGTGGGACACCTTAAAAGCCTTTCTTAGGGGGTTACTACACCAGCAGGTGGTAAAAATAAAGAACAAGTCAAGGGAACTGGAGGCTAGGGCTAGAAAAGAAGTGATGGAATCAGAAGCACAGTATGTGACAGACCCAACCCCAGAGAGCCATGAAATATGGCTCAAGAGGCAGCAAGAGTATAAAGAAGTAATTCATAGAAAAACCGAGAACAAGAGGCTTTTTCAGAGACAAAATTACTTTGGAGAAGGGGAAAAGACGGGTCATATGCTTGCACTCTTAGTTAAGTCCAACACATCTCCTCCAGCTATCTCCTCAATTAGGACCACATCTGGAGAGATTACATCTGAACCCGCGGCAGTCTTGGAGGCTTTTTCTACATTCTATAGGGACCTGTACAGGTCGCGTCAGCGTTCAGACAGGCGTGACATAGATAGGTTCCTGGAGGGAGTTGACTTACCTGTACTTTCAGAGGTAGAAAGGAGAGAGATGGAGTCCCCTCTGACCTTAGAGGAGCTGCAAAGAGCAGTTGCGGAGCTGTCTGGTAAGAAATCCCCGGGCCCAGATGGGTTACCACTGGAGATTTATAAGCAATATGGAGAGGTCCTGCTCCCGGAGCTCCTAGAGGTGTTGGAGTGGGCGGCAAAGGAGGGTAGGCTGCCCTCTTCAATGACAGAGGCTAATATAGTAGTAATACCGAAGGAAGGTAAGGACCAATCGGAAGTTTCCTCCTACAGGCCCATATCATTATTGTGCTCCGATGTTAAAATCATTGCAAGAGCGCTGGCATCTAGATTAAATAAATGTATTGCAAAACTTGTGCATTTGGACCAATCGGGGTTCATCCCCGGCCGGTCCACTAGCACAAATATCAGAAGGGCGTATTTGAACCTCCAGGTGCCAACAGAAAATACAGGTTCTAGAGCTATCTTGTCCCTCAACACAGCCAAGGCCTTTGATAGCCTTGAGTGGGAGTACCTTTGGTGGTCACTGGAGAGGTTCCGATTTGGCCCGGTATTTATCAGATGGGTGAAATTGCTATACAATCGCCCTATCGCTAGGCTTAAAATAAACAACGGTTACTCAGAGCGTTTTCTGCTTGAGAGGGGGACAAGACAGGGGTGTCCTCTGTCCCCCCTCTTATTCGCTCTAGCTATGGAGCCTTTAGCGGAAGCGGTGAGGGCATCAGCTGAGTTACGGGGATTTCAGAGGAAATGGGGTGAAGAAAGGATAGCGCTATATGCAGATGATGTGTTATTTTTCCTGGGAGATACGGGATCCTCCTTGGAAAAAGTGATGCACATAGTTGAGGAATTTGGCAATTTCTCAGGTTTATCTATTAACTGGGAGAAATCGTCCCTCTTGCAAGTCGACCCATTGGATGACTCTACCTCGGTGGGAATCCCCCAGGTAAAGATTACAGAGAAAATGAAATATCTTGGCATAGTGCTGTCTAAAGACCCTAATTTGTTTATTGAGGAAAATTTAGCCCCTTTACTACTGAAATTCAAGAAGAAATGTGACATTTGGAGCAGATTAGCCCTGTCCCTGGCGGGACGGGCTAATCTGGCCAAAATGATATGGTTGCCGCAGCTGTTGTATTTATTCCACAACTCCCCGACTTGGATTGGAGAGAAATGGTTCCAAAAAATCCAAGCTCTCTTTAGGGAGCTAATAGGGAAAAAAGGACAGGCCAGGATCGCCCTGCAAACGCTGCAGCGCCCTGACACGGAGGGGGGATTGGGCGTTCCTTATCCATTCGGTTATTATTTGGCAGCCCAGCTACAACAGTTGGGGGGATGCGCCAGTGGGGGAGGAGGAAATAATAACGCCAAAAATATGCTACAGGGGAACCCGCATAATTCATTAGTTGAGGCACTAGAGGCAGGCTCACGGCCAGAGGAGATCCCGACACTTAAGATGATTATTAAAGTTTGGCAGACAGTTAGAAAAATCATGGGGTATAATGGAATCTCAGAATATTCACCAATCTGGAATAACAAATATCTACATGTATTACTAACCATAGATAAAAACAAGCTGTGGGAGAGATGCGGGGTGAGTCGGTTGATCCAACTGTATGAGGGGGATACCTTAAAATCATTGGAGGATCTGAGGCAAGAGTATGGGATACCAAATCAAATATTTTACAGCTACCTACAGATTAGACACGCTCTGGGTAAACAGTTTAGTGCTCAGCCGCTCACTTGGAGCAAGATCTCATTACTACAAAAAATAATCAAATCAGACACCACCAAGGGACGTATAGCTGAGATATATGCTCAATTAATGAACAGAATCATCACTCAGGCAGGGCCCTTTGGGAGTAGGGACAGATGGGAGGCAGATGTGGGGCAAATAACAGATGTTCAGTGGAAGAGAATATTAGAACTAGGCCCAGAGACATTGATTTTTCCCTCACAAAAAGCCTCGCACCTGTTACTACTGCATAGAGCTTATTACACCCCTAAGAAATTATATATGTTTGGATGTAGGCCTGATGATGAGTGCCCTAGATGTCGCGATACAGGGGACTTAATACATATGACGTGGAGATGCCCAAAACTGGTTAGATATTGGCATGAGATCTTAGAAATAATTAACACCACATTTAGAGTCAAATTAGAGCCCGAACCTAAAACATGTATTCTGGGTTACATAAGCAAAGAACTAGGCGATAGGAGTACGGTAATATCTGTTGCAAGGTGCTTGTATCAAGCAAGAAAATTAATTGCTCAATCTTGGCAATCAAGAACACCTCCGACCCCGGAAGATTGGGTCAGTACCATCAACTCTTTAGTGTGGAAAGAAAAAACATTCTTCACCAGGTCGGGTAACTATAACAAATTTATAAAGGTATGGAATCCATGGGTACTAGGGATGGTGGGCTCCTCGTCAGTGCTACACTAGTGTTCATGAGTAACTGCTGTCCTAACCAGGAGAGGCGACACAGAATAAATAGTCTCCAGTAGAAACATTTAGAGAGTGTAACAAGAAGGGTAGTATGTTAGGAACTAGGTGTGTAAAAGGTTTGGTTCCTCGAGGGAGGGTGGCGGGGGGGGGGGGGGTATAAAATCCAGAAAAGGAGTATTCTTGCTAATTGGAATCGTAGTATGGTTATATTGTAAATGTTATGTAAATGTTATGTCTTTTTTATATTTTGTACTGCTGCAAATAACTTAAAAAAAAAGAGAAAAAAAATGTCCATCAATGCAGCCTTGCGCAGCGACCATCTGCAGCCTTGCAGTGTCCATCTGCAGCCTTGTCCAGTGTCCATCTGCAGCCTTGTCCAGTGTCCATCTGCAGCCTTGTCCAGTGTCCACCTGCAGCCTTTCCCAGTGTCCATCTGCAGCCTTGTCCAGTGTCCATCTGCAGCCTTGTCCAGTGTCCATCTGCAGCCTTGTCCAGTGTCCACCTGCAGCCTTGTCCAGTGTCCACCTGCAGCCTTGTCCAGTGTCCACCTGCAGCCTTGACCAGTGTCCATCTGCAGCCTTCCCCAGTGTCTGTCTGCAGCCTTGCCCAGTGTCCATCTGCAGCCTTGTCCAGTGTCCACCTGCAGCCTTGTCCAGTGTCCATCTGCAGCCTTGCCCAAAATTGCAACATGCTTGGGTTTTAAATTTGCTGCTGCCGCTGAGATATTCGGCTCCTCTTGCCGCCGACATAGAGCGAGCTGAGCCGAGTGTACTGTGTACTCGGCTACTCGGCTCTGCTCACAGTCACGCCCCCTTCCTACCCCTTGGCCTGGCTCCTATGATGGATACAACACCGGTCCAATGGCGTGACGTAAAGGCTAGGAGGCGGGACTGGGCGTGACTGCGAGCGGAGCCGAGTGGAGCCGAGTACACAGTACACTCGGCTTCGTCAATGTTGGCGGCACTCCTCTTGCCCTCACAGACAGTGGGGGATCGGCGTATAACACGCACCCACGATTTCCTCCTGATTTTAAGGGTAAAAAAGTGCACGTTATACGCCGATAAATACGGTATTAATGTGGAATGTATGTTCCTTGCTAAAGAACATTATTTTGAATCAAGTTGTTATGGGTAAAGTTTCACATTAAAGTTTCCTTCTAGGTCAGAGGTACTCAGTCCTCACTGAAAATAACACAGAAGAGTGATCGTCATCATGGCTGCAGGAAGGTTAACCCGGACTTTACTACCTAAAAAAATTAAATCAACAACTAACCTTTAGCCCTTTGTTCACACCTATGCGCATTAGATGTGCGTTTCCGCACATCTAATGCGCATAGCAGGAGAATGTGACTGGCTCCCTATGGAGCCGGTTCACATATCTCCGGGGCGGCTGCGGTGCGCACTGCTGTGCGTCTTTGGCTGCGTTTCAGGGCCGAATTCAGGCATTGAATCGGCCCTGATTCGTCCCTGAAACGGAGAACAGGGACGCACAGAGCTCCTGTGCGGTCCGCAGCGATTTATAGTGTGAACCCGGGCTGAATGTTACTGTATTGTTGAGACCACAAGAGGACAAATAGGAGCTGCATTCTCCAACTCGCAGACCACATACTAATTCCAGGGATGATGTGTAAAGTGCATCTGCCAAAACCTTTAATTCTGTTGTGGTTAAAGTGAGAAAAGTTTGAAACTGTCAGATTTGTATTCTATGTGTTCTTTTTGGGGAGATTTCCCCTCACTTCCAAACCTTAAAAAAAAATGGCTTCAAATATACTTTAGTTCAAATTTCCCTAATGGGACACAGAAGGCAAAAATCCTGATAGGAGCATTAATTATTTCCTACGTTATCCAAAATGGAAAAAAAAAAAACTTTTGTTTTCAGATATACAGTATGTTCAACAGACTGTAAGATATACTGACAATAATAACTACAGATGTGAATTCTTTGTACAGATCTACATCTATCAGAGCACACTGACTGTGTACATAGAGCAGCTGAAGAACCTGACCAAACGTGTGGAGATCATGGAGAACGGAGGTCTTTCCTATACTGAGCTGGAGTTTGAGCTCATCAAGTTGGAGATCAAAGAGATGGAGATCCTCATAGTGCAGCTGAAAGAGTCATTTAATGGCTCCAGTGTCATCATAGAGACTCTCTACCAGGAGGTAAGACAAAACTTTATATTCTCACAGTAGTGTAAGGACCTTATTTCTTTTCCTAAATTGTGCAGTTCACTAAGAGCAATGCTACCCTAGTACTTAAAGACAACCTGTCTTTGGATCTCTTATTTCAAGAAAAATCCTTCCATGCATTTAACATATTTTATGCATGTTATTTAAAAGCCTTCCTAGTGCAGACATCCAAATGCCCAAGACTGCTGCTGGGTGCAGGGTTGGATGTAATGTCAGCTCAGTTGACACTCTATAGTATTCCCCATTGCTCCTTCCCATAATGATAAAAGGTTACGTCAGGAGGTAAGCAGAGGGATAAAGGAGCTGGGCCAGCACAGAGAATAATCAGACACTCCAGTCCCAGAGAAGGAGAGTGTTATAATGTACAAGGAGGGTGGAGACTGTGCTAAGAACTGACTAGAATTTTTTTGCTAGTAACTTTGGCACATTGCAAGTGAAAAAAAAAAAATGTTGTATACTTAAAACTTTTACGTGCAGTTTTTAAAGAGGAAACTTCACCAATCCCCATGGATTAATGTATATTTCAACCCTTTCTTACAGGGTTCACTGTGTATAGCTTTAATAGCATACTCACCAGCACTCTCTAGCTATACCCCCCCCCTCCAAAGTGATATCACCAGGATCTGCTTCTGTTTGATCTGCAACTGCCATGGTTTTGCACATGTGATCAGTTATGTCACCATTTTCCCTCCTCACACACCAATGTATCCATGGACATGCCCCTCCCTACCTTAAAGAACTTCTCAAACCACAAAACCCAACACGTTCCCTCCGTTCCATTAATCCCAACTTTCTTCATATACCCAGAACTAGACTTAGAACAATGGGAGACAGGGCCTTTTCTGCAGCTGCTCCACGCCTGTGGAATGCCCTACCTGACACCTCGAGGGTTCCTCAATCCACTGACTGTTTTAAAAAAGGTCTTAAGACATTTCTTTTTAGTAAAGCCTTTTGTCATTTTTAGATGTTTCGTTTAATTGTATAAACTGCTAATTTTTCTGTTTCTTTTAACTTGTAGCACTTTGAGATCTTTTGATGAAAAGGGCACTATAAATAAAATTTATTATTATTATTATTATTCATTTTGCCATTTGATGGTTTGACAGTTGAGGTTGAGGACACAGCAAATGTGACAGTTAGCAATCCAGGCATTCCAAGAATGTAACTGTTTTTTAAACCATTAAATCGATGAGTTTAGTTCCGCTTTATGATTTACTGCTGTTCAGGGGCTCTGGGCTTCAGCAAAATGGCAGCCTGCAGCAAGAAGAAACAGGAATAATGCTGGAGGCAATCTACAGCACATTTTGGTAGCATAATTATTCATGTGGAATGTATGTTCCTTGCTAAAGAACATTATTTTCTATCAAGTTGTTATGGGTAAAGTTCCACTTTAAGGGAAAATTCCTGTGGAAGCTGGGCTGGAGAGGGAAAACTTCACTGAAGAATATTGTAGGGTAGCTGGTTGGAAGCTAGCTGGATATAGGCCTTGTGAGTGAGAATTTTTGCTCATAGCTCCAGGAATAGAAGTACTTCTTAAGGGTGGGATACCAGAAGTTGCTGTTCAAGGATTGTAACTATTCTCATCAGGGTCTCAAATATACTGGCTGTCTCCTCTTTATTCAGCATATTCTTGAGGCTGCTACTATAGGGCCCAATACCGAACACAGGGTGGGTAGCCTTTGACCAGGTAGAGGGTTCCAAGTTATATCCAGAAGCTCCTCCAGCTCTACACTTTAATAAAGAAAAATTGAGTGCTAAATACATGAATGAAGAATTTTTCAAATGTTTACTTTATTAATGATTTCTTTAGGTGCAGCTTTTGAGTGTATGTAGAGTGAAACTCTAGCCAAAACGTTTTTAGATAGAGCAGAAAAGGTTTAGATCATCTGTCATCTCTTCATTTCTGTCTGAACTCTTATTGCTAGATAATAAAAAAAAGTGACACATTCATATTAAAGACCAATTGTGGGATAAATGTATGTGCTCATCCAGTGCTGGGTTCTTCACCTTTCTGTCTACGTTTTGAATGGGTCCCTCTTCCAATTGTGATCGTCACTGCCTGCATGACATGGACAATTCCCATTGGCTGGCCAGCAGAGGGTTTTTCTCAGAGTGAGGGGCATGAAGGGAACTTTCTGTCCACGCTGGTGTCTCCATGCTTATTTTCATTTTTATTTTTTTTTTTGAGCATGGCGGTCAGCTTTAGGTGTTGGATGGATTTAGTTTTGGATGGATATAGAAAGATTGAATCCCTTGTTGACTTTATATATTGAAAAAAAACTACAAAGAGAAAACTCGCCCTGCTACAATTCTCCTATCTCAGCGCTGTTGGTATTAGGTATACAACAAAACAATGATTGCAATCTGTTTAATATTAATTTGTCAAAGATTGAGATGTCTCTCAGCAGCCACTTACTACAAAATCAGATGAAAACAAAAAGATGTGTGAATAATAACACTGATTGGAAACTAGTGACACATCAAAGCGGCGCTATCCCTAATCAGAAATAAAGACTGATAAATGGAAAAATGTCCGCACTGGAGAACTTGTGCGCAGTCAGATATATTGAAAATCAAATATGGAGTCTTCAGCTGGATGTATAGAGTGTGCATGACAGATTGGATGGGTGCACCATTCACCAAACGTATCATCCAATCTGTCACGCACACTCTCTATACATCCAGCTGAAGACTCCATATTTAATTTCCAATATATCTGACTGCGCACAAGTTCTCCAGTGCGGACTGACAGCAGAGACATTTTTCCATTTATCAGTCTTTATCTCTGATTAAGGATAGCGCCACTTTGATGTGTCACTAGTTTCCAATCAGTGTTATTATTCACACATCTTTTTGTTTTCATCTGACTTTATATATTATAAGTGGGCACTGGCAGTAACATCTTCCACCTCAGTAATACCAGGGGGTCACTGTCACCATTTAGTAAGTGTCAGTCATTAGATGATCTTCCTATGAATGATGTAATCTACCAAATGCAACTCCACTCTTACAAGAGAGACTTTTCCACCAATGACCTTTTTGAAAAAGGTAGGATCACGATCAATCTAAAAGTAGTTGCAAGTAAAATGTTCAGTTTTAGAATTTCTCTACCAGTATGTTTCTATTTTCTTTGTAGATCCGTAATATTTCCATCATAGTGAATCAGTTGGAAATCTATGATAAGAACAACGTGCTAGTGATCAGACGGGAGATTGAGGCTCTGAAGAAACGCCTGGAGGATTGTGAGAAGAACCATACAAAACCAGAGTATCCTTCCCTTCCTTCACCAGATATTGGTAGGTTAGAGTAAAGACTGAATTTCACTGGACAAATGTTACATTTTCAAGTGTATAACAATATACAGCAGCCATACCATAGGCCCTTGTCTACTTGCTTTCTTTGTATTGCCAATGTATTGCTGTTTTGTCTTTTACACAACCGTTTCTCTTCTTTGTGTGATCCTTTGCTTCCATCCAAACCCACTCTAATCCCTCTTACGTTTTGTCCATATCCAGCCATGTCCGCTTTGCATTTTGGTCATTCTAATCCACCTCTCCATGCCCCCTCTCCTCTGGTCATTCTCCTCCACTTTCACTCCTTGTCTAGTCTCCTCAACCTTTATCTATGGATACTCTCCTGACATTCTTCTTCACTTTCATCTATGCTTACTCTCTTCGCCCTGTGATTATTCTCCTTCAGTTTTTACTTCCATCTGTGCACATTTTGCTTCTCTTGTGATTAGTCTTTTCCACTACCATCTATATGCATTCTGCTTCTCCCTTGATTATTCTCCTCCATAGATGCATAAATAAGTGCACAAAAAAACAACTTCTGCCTTGAGGTTGGTTAGATCATGCTTGTACTGTATATCTGACAATCTATGTCCTTAGTCCATGCATGGCAAAGCAACAGGTTTACGTAAAAAAATGTGTAAAAGTAAATATACCAAAGTAGCCAGACTAACCCACTGCCACCACTTATGGTAAAATTCCAAGATGTATAAAATTATAGCAGCTACTATAAACAGAGAAATATAAAATACAATATGCTAATTAAAACCAGCATTAGCAGCGCTTCAAAGTTCAAATAAACATAAAGTCCAGTAATCAAGTAAATCTGTATAATCAAAATCGATCAAAACAGTTCATCCATGTGTGTCCCAAAATGGCATAAATCCTTATTAATCGACCGTCACCATACCTTGTGTGCTATCCCCCTATGGTAATGGACTCACCGGATAAAAGAAAGATAAATGCCTATCTTTATCAACAATTCCTGAAGCTCCAAGGTCCGTGCTTTCATCTATATGTCACTCATGACAAAATATACATATACATAGCGTAATTCCGTAAATAAAGTGTATTCATTAAATACCCACCCCTCTCTACAAGATGCACTTACAAAAAAGATTCATTCAAAAGGCATTCAGGACATTTAAACAGTCCGTATTGTGAGCAGTTAGAACACTCACCGCCAGATGAGTTCTCACAGAGCGGCGTACCCGGGTTGAGTTCAACGCTGATCGACAGACTGGATGGCTGCGCAGTCACGCACTGACGCATTTCATCATCACTTCATCAGAGGGCCTTTGAACTTTGAAGCGCTGCTAATGCTGGTTTTAATTGGCATATTGTATTTAAGGTTTACGTAAATGTCCCTCTCCAACAGTATGAACTTACCTTCCTGTTGCTGTCTCACAGCTTCAGTCAGCCATTGGGAACTAGGAAAGACAACTTTGTATGTACTCTAAGCAGATCTCCAGTCAGAGCTTACACAAGGTTGATTGTCTCCCCTTTCCCATGTCACAACGCTAGGTCAATCATCAGGCATCATCATTGTAACATGAGAGGAAGAGGAGTAAGTACCACACTTCTGTGTACCCAGAAATAACAGGTGTGACGCATAATCTCTGCTTCACCCTACAGAGAGATTTTCCAGTTTGTGGGACAACAATCTAAGTACCAGCAGATTAAGAGTGACCAACGCTGGGACAGGTCAACCGAGCAATTAGCCCTTTACACATACACACAGTAGTTGCCACCACATTTTAATAGAAACATGCACTGTTTACTCTCACCATCTACAGTTGTGATTCTGACCTTTCCAAAATGTATGTATCACTTGCTGCCATGCCCAGACAGGACTGTAACAGAGCTTACACTACGATAGCTTCTTCAGAGATGCATATTTCCTACATTTCTAGCTAAAGCATTCAGATACTCAGCTTAAATTTTTTTAAATATCATTAAATTAAAAGAAAGGAAAAACCATGTAAGAAGTACGATTTTTAATTTGAAAACATATTGTCTGGGAAGATTAAATGTTGACTGGGTCATCAATTGTTTTATTAGTAACAGTTGAGTCCCAGTCATACATAATATATGTTCTTTTATTAATTTTAAATAAAATATTTTTTCTTATGTTTGTGAACAGCCGTGATGAAGATTCTGTGTTTTTTTTATTGTGTGGGAAAAAGATGTACTGGAGATCTACTGTATTTTTTGATGTTTCAGTGCAGTCTCCTTTGTAGCCACAAGATGGCGATTTTGGGCAGTATTTTATATGTCTGAGGTAATTTTATTATATTGGGAATGATTTGGATATAAAACATATTGGTAGGTCTTGCAAGGGTCCATTTGAGTTTGAGGCTGAGATCTTCCACTTGAAAAGCTTTTTCAAAAGAAATTTGAAAAGTCTTTCCTTTTCCCCAAAACAACATGTGGAACCATACAAAAACGATGGATGACTCATAATAGCATTAATTTATTCTCCCTTTTCGCCCACCGCCATCACAGTTCATAGCCAACCAAGATAATCCATAAATAGAATATGTTTGTATTTTATCAGAATGATTTACCTACAGATACTGTAAGCCATGGAAACCACACTTTATCAAATGTACCTGCTAATGCTTGACATACCAAAGTGTTCTTAGCAAAGCTCTGGCTGGCCCAGATGTTGTAGTTTGCTGCATTTACATTTAGTTTTTTTAGTTTTTTTATAAACATTTATATTCATCTGTTCCTTTTTGCAGGTTCTTGTGAACATGGCCAAATCATTAACATCAGCAAACCATTTGTAGTCCAAGTGAACTGGGCAGGATCCAGTTATTTGTATGGAGGATGGGGGAGAGATTCACTACTAGGAGCTGATCAAAATGTCCAGTGGGTGGCTCTTCTAAGAACTGATGGAAGGACGATGGATAATCTGCGCATCTACCATTCATATAATGATCTCACAATCTACAAACACGCCACAGAGAGGACTCTTTATAGAAATGACTACAGTAATTGTGGTCAAGGTGGTGGAATTATCTTGTACAACAACATGTTTTACTATAACTGCTATAACACCTTGAACATCTGTAAATTTGACTGGTTACCCGCTGTGCCTACCCGAGTGGCTCTCCCTGGTGCCACATACACAAACCGGTTCTCCTACTCACACACTGCTTGGCAGGACATTGACTTAGCTGCTGATGAAGAGGGTCTTTGGGTCATTTATGCAACTGAGGCGAATGCTGGAAATATTGTTATCAGCAAACTTAATGACACTAGTCTTGCAGTACTGCAGACCTGGAACACCAACCAGTTCAAACATGGAGTCAGCAATGCTTTCATGGTGTGCGGGGTCTTGTATGCCACTCGAGCCATCAGCACAAAGCAAGAGGAGATCTTCTACATGTATGATACCAAAACTAATGAGGAAGGGAAATTGAGTGTCATTTTTGATAAGATGAAGGAGAAAGTGCAAAGTCTATCCTACAATCCTAATGATCACAGGCTCTACATGTATAATGATGCCTTCCTGATCTATTATGACCTCTCTTTCACTTTACTATCCAAACCCAAATCTAAAATTATACATTCCAAAATAAACCCGATCCAAATCAAATAGATCAACCAACATAAAATGAATACAAGCTTTTCCATGTTATGTTATATGTGTCAGATTATGATATCCATTTTCATTAACTATGACCACCCAAAAAAAGGTACCAATGCGTGAAGATTTCCAGATTCTGACAGTCTGGTTAAAACTAAAATATATGGGAATGCTTGTTGATTCACACTGATAATTATACTGAGGAATGCTTCATTTTTGTAATAATCGGAATCAAAGGCATGGAGTGATATTTGTAGTCTATGTAATTTCTTAATAAATCACAGCAAATAAATAAACACTTGAGCATGGTCTATGGTTTGAGTGAATTATTGTTTTGCCTTCCTTTTGATTATATATGCTGCCTCAAAAAGGCATGCATTAAAAAGGGGATCAATTCCAGAGATAAAACGATAATTATCCTGCTCTACAAGACTCTGGTCCGGCCGCACCTAGAGTATGCTGTCCAGTTCTGGGCACCAGTCCTCAGGAAGGATGTACTGAAAATGGAGCGAGTACAAAGAAAGGCACCTAAGCTAATAAAGGGTCTGGAGGATATTAATTATGAGGAAAGGTTGTGAACACTGAACTTATTCACTCTGGAGAAGAGACGCTTGAGAGGGGATATGATTTCAATTTATAAATACCGTACTGGTGACCCCACAATAAGGATAAAACTTTTTCGCGGAAGGGAGTTTAACAAGACTCGTGGCCACTCATTAAAATTAGAACAAAAAGAGGTTTACCTTAAACTATGTCGAGGGTTCTTTACTGTAAGAGCGGCAAGGATGTGGAATTCCCTTCCACAGGTGGTGGTTTCAGCGGGGGGGCATCGATAGTTTAAAAAAACTATTAGATAAGCACCTGGACCACAACATACAGGGATATACAATGTAATACTGACATACACACATAGGTTGGACTTGGTGGACTTGTGTCTTTTTTCAACCTCACCTACTATGTAACTATGTAACTATGTAAACTAAGCTGTTCATCAAAACGCCCAGCTGACTGATGACGTCATTCTCCTTCTAACTAACCCAACATCCTCACTACAATAGGCACACCAGATCCTTACACAATTCAGCACTGTATCCTATTATAAAGTCAAATTTTGTAGGTCCCTAATCTTGGATTCA
This sequence comes from Aquarana catesbeiana, assembly GCF_042186555.1. Classification (NCBI taxonomy): domain Eukaryota; kingdom Metazoa; phylum Chordata; class Amphibia; order Anura; family Ranidae; genus Aquarana; species Aquarana catesbeiana. Next base: position 64,146,559 of record NC_133332.1, read on the forward strand.
GGAGTCCCTCCCAAGGTTAAACAACACCTGCAAAACCATCTGCCCTTCACCTGGAGCTCCCATGGTATTCCTTACCTAGGAATTATCCTCACATTAGCAGCATCCCTAGCCCAGGCCAACTTATCACTCCTTATCAACAAAATTAAAAAACAACTTCAACAAACGGCACAATGCAAGCTTACTTGGGTTGGCAGACTCGCGGCTTTAGAGTGCTCCCCATCCTCATCCCGACACCCTATCCTAAAACCCTCTCGAGTCTTATGCCCCGTACACACGGTCGGATTTTCCGATGGAAAATGTCCGATCGGAGCGTGTTGTCGGAAATTCCAACCGTGTGTGGGCTCCATCGGACATTTTCCATCGGATTTTCCGACACACAAAGTTGGAGAGCAGGAGATAAAATTTTCCGACAACAAAATCCGTTGTCGGAAATTCCTATCGTGTGTACACAAATCCGACGGACAAAGTGCCACGCATGCTCAGAATAAATAAAGAGATGAAAGCTATTGGCCACTGCCCCGTTTATAGTCCCGACGTACGTGTTTTACGTCACCGCGTATAGAACGATCGGATTTTCCGACAACTTTGTGTGACCGTGTGTATGCAAGACAAGTTTGAGCCAACATCCGTCGGAAAAAATCCTAGGATTTTGTTGTCGGAATGTCCGAACAAAGTCCGATCGTGTGTACGGGGCATTCCACATACCTTTATCTGGAAAGGCAAAAAACCAAGATGCGCAAACACAAAACTGATTAAACAAAGAGCCACTGGAGGCAGGGACTGGTAAACATCCAAAACGAAACAAAATATTACAGCTCACACATGCAAAAATTACATTTACCTCCTGCAAGCCTATTTAAAACACCTGAACATTTTCAAAAAATATGAGGATTTAATCACACCATATGGCTGGGTCCTATGCTATCCATAGAATAGAAGATCCTGCTTCTCTAAACCAGTGTTTCTCAACTCCAGTCCCCAAGGCGCCCCCAACAGGTGAAGTTTCCAGGATTTCCCTCGGATGAAACGGCTGTGGTAATTACCATATTTATCGGTGTATAACATGCACAGGCGTATAACACGCACCTTCATTTTTAGAGGGAAGTTTCAGGAAAACTTACATTTTAAATAAAGAACTTTTAAGCAAAATTAGGGTCACAGCTCATCAATGCAGCCTCCCCAGTGCCCATCTGCAGCCACTAAATTGCCCAACAATGCACCCTGCTCAGTGCCCATCTGCAGCCATTAAATTGGCCAAAAATGGAGCCTGCTCAGTGCCCATCTGCATACCTCCCAACTTTCTGAGATGGGAATGAGGGACACCTATTAGCAAAAGTATGTAGGCATAGGACACGCCCCCTGCCACGCCTCCCTTAAAGGAGAATTGTACAGAAAAAATGATTGGTTAAACCCTCAAGTGCTTTTTTACCACTACTATTCCTTTATACTGGCCTTTGGAATTTACAAATGCAGCAATTTAGAAATTGAATGAAAGGTTTAGCACGGGGAAACACTTTTTGAAAGGTAAATAGTGCATTTTATATACAACTATATAGACAAGACAAAATGAGGGACAAATGAGGAGAAAAGAGGGACAGAGGGACATTGTTCTGAATGAGGGACAGTCCCTCGAAATCAGGGACAGTTGGGAGCTATGCATCTGCAGCCATTAAATTGCCCAAAAATGCAGCCTGCTCAGTGCCCATCTGCAGCCATTAAATTGCCCAACAATGCAGCCTGTTCAGTGCCCATCTGCAGCCTCACCTTTCCCATCATTGCAGCCTCGCCAGTGTTGGATTACACAGTGTTGGATTATCCCTGCTGTCTCTGAGGGAAGAGGAGGAACGAGCGCCGCTGAATTACACAGAGCCGCCATCTCCTGTGTACCCGGCGCTCCGTCACTCACAGCCACGCCTCCTGGCCCTGTTCATATGATAGACAGAACAGTAGCCCAATGCAGGGTCAGGAGGCGTGCCTGTGCGTGATGGGGCACCGGGTACACAGGAGATCGCGGCTCTATGTACAGTGGGGGCGGAAAGTATTCAGACCCCCTTAAATTTTTCACTCTTTCTTATATTGCAGCCATTTGCTAAAATAATTTAAGTTCATTTTTTTCCTCATTAATGTACACACAGCAACCCATATTGACAGAAAAAACACAGAATTGTTGACATTTTTGCACATTTATTAAATAAGAAAAACTGAAATATCACACGGTCCTAAGTATTCAGACCCTTTGCTGTGACACTCATATATTTAACTCAGGTGCTATCCATTTCTTCTGATCATCCTTGAGATGGTTCTACACCTTCATTTGAGTCCAGCTGTGTTTGATTATACTGATTGGACTTGATTAAGAAAGCCACACACCTGTCTATATAAGACCTTAGAGCTCACAGTGCATGTCAGAGCAAATGAGAATCATGAGGTCAAAGGAACTTCCTGAAGAGCTCAGAGACAGAATTGTGGCAAGGCACAGATCTGGCCAAGGTTACAAAAAAATTTCTGCTGCACTTAAGGTTCCAAAGAGCACAGTGGCCTCCATAATCCTTAAATGGAAGACGTTTGGGACGACCAGAACCCTTCCTAGAGCTGGCCGTCCGGCCAAACTGAGCTATCGGGGGAAAAGAGCCTTGGTGAGAGAGGTAAAGAAGAACCTAAAGATCACTGTGGCTGAGCTCCAGAGATGCAGTCGGGAGATGGGAGAAAGTTGTAGAAAGTCAACCATCACTGCAGCCCTCCACCAGTCAGGGCTTTATGGCAGAGTGGCCCGACAAAAGCCTCTCCTCAGTGCAAGACACATGAAAGCCCACATGGAGTTTGCTAAAAAACACCTGAAGGACTCCAAAATGGTGAGAAATAAGATTCTCGGGTCTGATGAGACCAAGATAGGACTTTTTGGCCTTAATTCTAAGTGATATGTGTGGAGAAAACCAGGCACTGCTCATAACCTGTCCAATACAGTCCCAGCAGTGAGGTATGCTGGTGGCAGCATCATGCTGTGGGGGTGTTTTTCAGCTGCAGGGACAGGACAACTGGATGCAATCGAGGGAAAGATTAATGTGGCCAAGTACAGGGATATCCTGGATGAAAACCTTCTTCAGAGTGCTCAGGACCTCAGGGTCGAAGGTTTACCTTCCAACAAGACAATGACCCTAAGCAATAACGAAGGAGTGGCTTCACAACAACTCCGTGACTGTTCTTGAATGGCCCAGCCAGAGCCCTGACTTAAACCCAATTGAGCATCTCTGGAGAAACCTAAAAATGGCTGTCCACCAACGTTTACCATTCAACCTGACAGAACTGGAGAGGATCTGCAAGGAGGAATGGCAGAGGATCCCCAAATCCAGGTGTGAAAAACTTGTTGCATCTTTCCCAAAAAGACTCATGGCTGTATTAGATCAAAAGGGTGCTTCTACTAAATACTGAGCAAAGGATCTGAATACTTAGGAACATGTGATATTTCCTGTTTTCTTTTTTAATAAATCTTCAAAAATGTCAAAGATTCTGTGTTTTCTGTCAATATGGGGTGCTGTGTGTACATTAATGAGGAACAAAATTAACTTAAATGATTTTAGCAAATGGCTGCAATATAACAAAGAGTGAAAAATTTAAGGGGGTCTGAATACTTTCCGTTCCCACTGTAATTCAGCGGCGCTCGCTCCTCTTCCCTCAGAGACAGCAGGAATCGGCGTATAACACGAACACACGATTTCCCTGGGAGGGAAAGTGCGTGTTATACACCGATAAATATGGTACTAAGGCAGTGAAACTGAGGACTGGAGTTGAGAAACACTGCTCTAAACCATGGGAGAAACATACAATTTTCCGATGGAAAAATTGCGATCGGATTGTGTTGTCGGAAATTCCGATTGTGTGTGGGCTCCATCGGACTTTTTTTGTCGGAATTTCCGACACACAAAGTTTGAGAGCAGGCTATAAAATTTTCCGACAACAAAATCCAATCTCTTAAATTCCGATCGTGTGTACACAAATCCGACGCACAAATTGTCACGCATGCTCAGAATAAATTAAGAGACGAAAGCTATTGGCTACTGCCCCGTTTATAGTCCTGACGTACGTGTTTTAAGTCACCGTGTTCAGAATGATCATATTTTCCGACAACTTTGTGCGACCATGTGTATGCAAGACAAGTTTGAGCCAACACCCGTCTGAAAAAATCCATGGATTTTGTTGTCGGAATGTCCGATCAATGTCCGATCGTGTGTACAGGGCATAAGACTGTTTTGTCAAATGATCTTAGAGTTTTGAGAATGTCATTTCTGTTTCAAGAAATGAGCCAAAACAATGGAGAAAAACTGTAAATAACCTTGCAGGAGGTAAATGTCATTTTTGCGTGTGTGTGTGTGCTGTAATATTTTGTTCTGTTTGTATGGTATTATGGCTGCACCATCTTTAATGCATCTTTTAGGGTGTGCCCCCCAAATCTTTGTTTGGTTGGTAAACATCCAAGACTGCCATTGGACAACCCTATTGGACCAACTTAAACACTGGTTTAAAAATAGGGAAGACCCACTATGGCTGGACATTGAGACAGCCCTATTGCCCACGCTAGACCTCACCTCACTGCTACTATGCAATTTATGGAAGTCATGGGACATGTCTACCCTTCCTCCTACTATAATAGCATCACTGTGTGCTTGACCCTAGAATCCATGATTCCGTTTTTGAATACGAAACCACTTCACATGCGAGGTCTAAACAAGGTACAAAACTTCGATAACAACTCCAAGCTTAAATCATGGGAATATTTGAAAGAAGAATACAACCTTCCTAGCAATATACAATACACATTATACACTTTCTGTCCAAACACCCCTTATCCTACTCTACAAATGCTCATTATTGCCTAGAGCAGTGGTTCTCAACCCTACTAGTGCCGTGACCCCTTGATAAAATTTCCCAAGCTGTGGGGACCCCTAACAGTAAAATTATTTTCATAGCGTGGGTTGTCAGCCTCCAAGAAAAATAATTTGTGCCCCAAACCCACGGACATTTACCTGAGTCCCTTCTACTCGTACAGTATTAAAACCCCTTATGGTATATTTTAGGATGTACCACTCCTTCTCTTTTGTTATCCTTTCTTTCCCTTTTATTTCTCTCTATCCTAATTTCTTGTTTTTATTCCCCCATTCCTCTTTTGCCATCTTTCTTGTTCTTTCACTTATTCTTTCTCTCCCTTTTTCTTTGTTCCTCCCCCTCTTTTCCTCTCCCTTCCGTGTATTCTCTATTTTTATTCCTTCTCTTACTCCTTAGTAGGGGGGTGGATGGGATGAGTGGCAGTGCTGGTGGGGGGTGGAATGACTGGCAGTGCTGGGGGAGTTCTGATCAGGCAACTTAGGTCATCTGCAGAACTGTAATGGGGACTTTTAATGACTACTATAATCACAGGTAGTGTTAGTCACTGTGTCTCAGACTTTGTGGTGTCTCGCAGCAGTGACACCTATGCCGAAATCAGGAGATGGGGTCTCCTCCAGCCCGTCCCACTTCACATTCCTCACCAGTCAGCTGACCTCTAGTCTCTGCCCCCAGTCAAGCCGTGAACTGAATGGGTGGCGGCGAAGAGGCTGAGTGGGCAGCTGCGGGTTCCAGGGACAGCCCTGCTGGGCGGCTGCGAAATAGCTGGGAGAGTGTGCGGGCTTCAGGAACAGCCCAGGATTCGTGACCCCTGGAAAATCCTCATTCGACCCCCGAGGGGGTCCCGACCCCCAGGTTGAGAACCACTGGCCTAGAGCTTCTTCACCTCACAAACACCACCAAATAAAGGCATCTCTGTGTTTTACAACCTCTTACACGACAAAGTTTCATTCCTAAACCCCCCCCCCCCCCCCCCCCCCCCCATGCAAAAGTGGGAAAAAGAACTTAATTCATATTCCTCGAAGCACTGGCAAATGGCTTTCAAGTTGGTCCACAGATTCTCACGCTGTACCAACCACTGGGAAATGATGTTAAAAATAACACACAGGTGGTATTACACACCTCTCAGTCTAGCAAAGTTCTTCCCAAACACGTTCCACAACTGTTGGCGCAACTGTGGAAAAATAGGGAGTGTATTACATATTCTCTGTGAATGTCCTAGCCTAACTAGCTTCTGGAGGCAAGTATTCTGCCTTGTATCCTCGATAACAGGAATTCTCACTTCCAAGTACTTGGGTTGTGAGAATCCGAATCCTCACTCCTCCAGACCAGGGACTAACTATCCTCAATATAGAAACAGACAGATACCCATACTCCCTAAGACCGTTGGTGACTCATACTCTATTAGCAGCACAGAACACTATTGTTAAGAAATGGAAATCCCAAGATTCCCCAAATCTATCATAGGTTATTAGCACTGTTCTTAATTACACTTACGAACGTCTACTGGCGATCAACTCACTTAAAGCGGATCTTCAGTAATTTTTCAACTTTCCATCTATTAAATCTTCTGCCCTTGTTGTTTAAACTTTGGATAGTAAAACACTTTTTTTTGCCAGTAAATACCTTATACAGCCCACTTCCTGTTTCTTGTCTGGTAAAAAGCCTAGGCTTATGACATCATGCACAGCTCTCTCATGAGAGTTTGCCAGGAAGACAGGGGGGATGAGTCATAAGAGGGCCAATGAAAACTGCAGGGCTGCAGAGCTGGAGGTGTGCCTCTGTGTATCTGTGTAAATCCAGGAAGTGAACAGGCAGCAGCTTCAGCTGCCCACAGTTAAAATGGCTGCAGCCAGACTCAGTGGAGGGAGATTTCTGCAGCATATTTGGCAAGTATAGAATCACAGTATATATAAAAGAATATGCAAAGTGGTTGGAGGGAAGCTTCAGAATGGCAAAGATGTTTTTATTACAAATTATGTGAGCAGACTGCAGTTCCTCTTTAATTACACTAAATTTGACCAATCTTAGTCAACTTGGACTGATAAATATTTATCTAAGGTTTGAACCATTGTTGAATTGTATTTACCTTGTATTGATCTAAATACTTTGTGTACATGTTGCTAATGTACATTTCCTGTGTACCAACTTCTGTCATATTTGTTAACGTAATAAAAAATGTATTATTAAAAAAAAAAAACTACCAACTGACCTGAAACTGGGCATCAATGTGGAACTTCAGATAAAAGCTTTTTCTATTGTATAAAAAGTGGAGAAACATTGGAACCTCTGTCAGGTTACTATTGCTGTCTCTGTTCTCATTAGGTAGATTACCCCTTATTTCCTGACTCCAAAGTGAAGAGAAATTCCACCTTTATTGTTAGACATCTTAACGATTGTACCCATTGAGTTTCTTTCTACTTAGATTCTGGGGACAGTTTTTAGATTTAACTTCACTTTCTGTGCCAGTGACAGATGTATCACCCTGGAGTTTAGTCAGGGAGCTCCTCACAAATTTACTTGCCAAGAGTAGTTATCTTGGTCAATTGATAGGAATCTATTGATTTCTCCCTAAGCTTGGCCTTGTTGCACTTTTCTCTTCTACCGCTAGGTGGCCGGGTACTTGGTGGTACTAGATACGAGAAGGGCAACCCAAGGTCAGATTAAGGGTATGTGGGTGTCCCAGCCAATGGGCAGGGGTTTTCTTTAATCCCTTGGCCAGCTGGGAGAGCCTATATATTCGGGCGAGGTCAGGTAATCTCTGTTCTGTGCCACCCGGACTGCCATCTGGGTGGATGTGTGCCGACTGCCCCGGGCTGCTAGGCCGGAGATTGGGCCTATCCCGGGGCATCTGACTGCCAGGCTGTGTGAGGGCCTATCCAGAAGTAAGAGGGCAGCGTAGGGTTGGGACTGTGGCTTGCAGTCCAATCAAAAGCGACGGTTCTGCCGACCGGGGAACCGGTCAGTGGTGGAGGTAGAAGGGAAGCTGTCACCATTAAGGGACCAATTGCGTTTTCCAGGGACCACAGTGAGTAACTGAATTTTCCCTGTTTATTTTATTTAGAGCTACCGGACTCCAGTACCATCTGATCAGAATTTTATAATTCCTTTCCTGATGTTTAATCACTATCGATGTTTTATGTATTGTTTTTATGTATTGTTATAAATGCTTTCTCCCATTCCGTCTCTGATATCGGGGTTTCTATTTCCTTTTCCCATTTAACTTTAATTAGAACAAAAAAAAGATGTAGGCCTGGCTCTACCTGATTTTTTTCAGATATTTACAAGCAGCATCACTGATTAGAATAAAAGACTGGCATCACCAAGCCTCTCACAGGTGGGGGATTGACGTGAGGATGTAATGTCGGTCATGGAGGGAGGGGCCTGAGCGTGTCGGCTGGCGCATGAGTGAGCGCCGGCCTGGGGAGAGCCTTGGCAGATGCGGAGAAGGAGAGGAGAAGCTCTGTGGCCACAGATGACACCCCCATCGGCTGTACCGGAACCTGCACATTTGGACGCCGCATGCTCGCATGACAGTAGGTGAAACTGCTGGTCTGTGCAGAGCGGCGGCACGCGGGGATCGCGATCAGCATATCCCCCCCCCGAACCCTGTCCCCCCACCATCCTATCTCTGATATGTATGGCTCTATCTGGACCTATGGAGAATAACCGGCAGAGCTTCCTGGCATGGAAGTGAGAGGCTCTGCAACAAAGGCAGGCTGAAGTCCCAGAGGGTGCTGTTAAGCTTGGAAACAAAAGGAGGCATGGGCCAACAGTGTTGAACGTCAGAAAAAGGAGGTACCCTATATGGGATGTAAGAGATAACATCGGAATTAGCTACTGTACATAAAGTTATCTGCCGGTTGCTGTCTGGTTCTATCAGTGCATAAGAATATAATATCTGGCAGAATGATGGGGTGCATGCATGTAAAGGAGAATTCATCTGCAAAAACCCATTGAATGTAAGGATAGACTGTTGTAAACTACAGAGGAGTTGTGATGTGTTTTGGGTGCATAAATGCTTACTGAGGATCAAAAGAAGCTAATAAGCTCAGCAGAGTTAAGACACAGTGGACTGTAGAATACATCAATCAGAGCTCTGTGACTAGGGGCGCTTGAGTGACTTATTACTGAAGTACTGACTGACCAATCAGGAGTCGTGGTATACACATATAACACTGAACTGTGGATAAGCATATAAGATAAGCATATAACACCAGTGCGGTTTATCTCATTCAAGTTACTCCAAGTTGGCATATCAAACAATAGCCCTTTATCAAACAATAGCCCTTTCGGAGTCTGTATAGGGCTTGGGAAGGACATAAGATACAAACAAATACCCCTTTGTTGCTACACTAGCTCTGTCAGAGTTGAATCAGAACATAAAGCCACACTCACTACAGCCATAGAAAGTTGGAGAAGCTCTGCCCAGCTCCCACCCCTCCCCCCCCCCCCCCATTTGCTACCTCTTCTCTCTTGTCCCTCTTTGGTTACTAGGAGGGGGGAGATTGGAACACAATAAAACAGGGGAGACGGATAAGAGGGGGAGGGAAGAGAAGCAGCATGAGTAAAGCTACAACTAAATCTGCAAGGGGGGGCACCCCTAGAACCCAGAAAGACAAAGCAACAGTTAGTACGATCAAACAGTACATGTCTCAGGGAGCCAGCCCTAAGAACACAGACCTGGAGGAACAAGGGCCAGGTAAAGTGGATAAGAAAAGGGGAGCAGAGGGAAAAACAGGAGAAACATCAGACCAATCTAGAGATGACCTTACAACAGATAAACAAGCACAGGAATTTCGTAATTTAAAGGAGCAAGTTAAAATAACACAACAAAACCAGATAAAAATCCTCTATAGACGAGAAGACCAAGAAAACCAAAATAGAAGACAAAACCTGAGATTTCGCTCAGTCCCAAAGAAAAGGGGAGAAGATCTGGGAAGAATGATAAGTTTAATATTTGGCCCTTTATTGGATAAAGGGGAGGATGAGTTTCCAAGGATAGAGAGGATTCACGGGTTGGAAAACCAAACAACACAGAGGCAGACAGGCCTCTGGACATAATACTAAGATTTCGATTTTATGAAGAAAAAGCTGAAATCTGGTCGAAGATGAGAGGAAAAGCTCCTTTACAATATGAAGGATGTGAGTTACAAATTTTTTCTGACCTGGCACCAGATACACTGACAAGAAGGCGACTCTTGAAACCTCTGCTGGAGCAGATGAGAGCACAGAATATTAAGTACAGATGGGGGTTCCCAGCATGTTTAATGGGCTTTAAAGAAGGAAGATCAGCCAGGCTAAGATTTCCCAAAGAACTGGCGTAATTCTGCATCAAATTAGATCTACAGGTGCCAGAGCTGCCGGGCTGGACTGATGAAGTGCGGGAAATATAGTAGGAACAGGATAATGAGCAGGAAAATAGCCTAAAATAATAATAGTAGAAATTGTTCAAGAGGGTGGTTTTGCGGGGCGGCGGGGAGTCGGCGGGGGAAGTGAGCGGGGGGAGGGACGGTCGAGGAGGGTCGAGATAGGCTGACCCAGGTTTGGTGCTCAGCGAAATGGAATGCACACTGGCAAACATTTACTCCCCTAATAGGAACCCAATAAAATATCTTAAAAATATCCTGGAGAAGTTGATAGACTTGTGGACATATGATTTTGATGGGAGATATGAATTTTTGTATGGAACCAGGAATTGATACTACGTCCCGGGTACAGGGGACGAATAACGTACAACTAAAAATGATAAAGCAAAAATTGTATACATGTCAATTGGTTGACATATGGAGGATTCATCGTCCTAAAGTAGATTATATGTTTTACTCCCCTGTACATGGGACTCATTCAAGGATAGATTACATACTGGTTGACCATAGAGCCCTAGAATGGGTAATAGACACTAGTATTTAAATATCTACATTATCGGATCATGCCCCAGTGAAAATAAAAATGATAGTACCCGGAAATTTTAGACAACCCTTCGCCTGGCGACTAAACGTAGAACTACTCTGAGATGGGGTAGGCTCAGGAATCGTAGAAAAGGAACTAGAATATTACTTTGCAATAAATGATACAGAAGAGATATCGGGATCTACCCTTTGGGAGGCGCATAAAGTCTACATTAGGGGGATCCTGATAGATCTAGGAGCAAGGAAAAAAAAGGAGAGATCAGGGAAAATTAAAAATGTAATTGAAGAAATATCTAGAGCCGAACAAGAACATAAAAAACACCAGGACCACCATTTAGCGTCGTATCAAAAAGTAGTAATCAAAAGAGATGAATTAAAGGACCTCATGGAACAAGAGACAAAAAAAACATTCAATAGAATAGCTAAAGAAAGAAACCAGTGGGGAAATAAAGCTAGTAAATACTTAGCCAGAATGCTGCAAAAGAAAAAATCCACAAATTAAATAGAAAAAATTCAAACCAAGAGAGGGAGAAATGGTCCATACGACAAAAGAAATAGCGGAAACATTTAAAAAATATTATAAGGGGTTATATTCAGTGGATCAGTGGGGGGGTCAGCCGGGGGAGAAAAGAGAGAAAATAAACGACTTTTTAAAAATGGACAGATTACCAAAGATTACTGAAAACGTAAAAGAGACATTCGAGAATCCTATAACTGAGGAGGAAATAAACAAAGCCTTGTCTGACTCGGCTCCGGGGAAGAGCCCTAGCCCAGATGGGTTTACAATGTTTTATTATAAAAAATGTAAAGAAATCTTAACTCCAAAGCTATGTCAATATATGAATGGCCTGGGAACTGAATACGAAATGAGTAGGGAGGCCCTGTCTGCAATGATTACAGTAATCCCAAAGGAGGGGAAGGATGGTACGTTGTGTTCCACTTATAGGCCAATATCGCTGCTAAATGCAGACATAAAACTGTATGCTAAAGTATTTGCAGGACGGATGAAAGGTCTGATGAACACACTGGTTCATCCTGACCAGGTAGGATTCACCCCAAGAAGAGAGGTGAGGGATAACGGGGTGAGAACATTGCTCCTACTTCAGAGGATAAAAGAAAGTGAGCCCCCAGGTCTACTCCTGTCAATAGATGCCGAAAAGGCTTTTGACAGGGTAGACTGGGGGCTTATGATACAGACATTAGAAATTATGGGAGTCGGGCCGAGAATGATCCGGTGGATCAAAACACTATATCAGTGATGGCGAACCTTTTTGAGCCCGAGTGCCCAAACCGCGACGCAAAACCAACTTATTTCTTTCAAAGTGCCAACACAGAATTAAACCTGCCAGCGGCTCTGTACAAAGGAGGGGACTGATCATCCCTCTGAATGAGCCCTAAGGGACCAGATTCGCTCAGAATGCAGAGATCAGGAATGCGTTTTGCTCAGAATGCACTGACCTACCTGACCATTACACTCACCTACCTGATACATGCACTCACCTACCTGACCATTACACTCACCTACCTGACCATTACACTCACCTACCTGACACATGCACTCACCTACCTGACCATTGCACTCACCTACCTGACCATTACACTCACCTACCTGACACATGCATTCACCTACCTGACCGTTACACTCACCTACCTGACAGATGCACTCACCTACCTGACCATTGCACTCACCTACCTGACCATTGCACTCACCTACCTCACACATGCACTCACCTACCTCACACATGCACTCACCTACCTGACTATTGCACTCATCTACCTGACACATGCACTCACCTACCTGACACATGCACTCACCTACCTGACCATTGCACTCACCTACCTGACACATGCATTCACCTGCCTGACCATTGCACTCACCTACCTGACACATGCACTCACCTACCTGACCATTGCACTCACCTACCTGACAATTGCACTCACCTACCTGACACATGCACTCACCTACCTGACCATTGCACTCACCTACCTGACACATGCACTCACCTACCTGACACATATACTCACCAACTTAACACCTTTATTTTGCAAAATTGAGTAAAATCTGTAACTGTACAGAGCACAATGTCAGCATTGCCGTGAGTTGGTTTGTATTAGTTTTTTGAAGATCGTTACATATCGTTAAACAAGCAATAAACTTTAACAGTGAAAGGCTTACTTTGGAGATGTTTAGATGCAGGGAAATAATGGATCCACTCCACATTGATCTTATCTGTCTCCAGTCTCTCCAGCAGCTCATTCCCGCCCGCAAGTCTCCTCTTATCCCGGCCGTGTGTTCTACCAGTCACGCCACCGCTGATTTGTTTGATAGTGGGTGCGGTGTGGATGAGACAGCCTCTATGATTGGATTAGCGTGCGCACGTCGTCCCCCGGCGCTTATTCTTTGTCACGCCCACTCGCCTACAGAACTGTGGGAGATGTAGTTCGCGGTGCGGACGATTCGATTTTCACTGTGTGCTTTTCTCATTTAATGGCTCTCCTTTCATGGCGTGCCCACAGAGAGGGCTCGGCGTGCCGGCAGCGGCACGCGTGCCACGGGTTCGCCATCACTGCACTATATCATCATCCTTCAGCAACTGTAAAAATAAATGGAACACTGTCCCTCCCCTTCAAGATGCAAAACGGGGACGAGACAGGGCTGTCCCTTATCCCCTCTATTATTCGTGCTGTCTTTAGAGCCATTACTCGCTACGATACGAAACAACCCTGATATAAATGGATTTAAGGTGGGAGATGAGGAACTTAAACTTGCAGCATTTGCGGACTATGTTCTATTTTATATAGCTAATCCTAGGATTACAATGTCTAATCCAGTGTTTCTCAACTCCAGTCCTCAAGGCGCCCCCAACAGGTCATGTTTTCAGGATTTCTCACAGGTGAAACAACTGTGGTAATTACTAAGGCAGTGAAACTGATCAAATCACCTGTGCAAAATAATGGTAAGCCTGAAAACATGACCTGTTGGGGCGCCTTGAGGACTGGAGTTGAGAAACACTGGTCTAATCTGTTAAAAATTTTGAAACAATATGGTGAACTATCAAATTTGAAAATAAATCTAGCTAAATCTGAAATTCTAAATATAAACGTAAGTAAGCTGGAAGAACAGATGCTGAAAAAGGAATTCAAATTCTCTTGGAGGAAAGAACTAAAGTACCTGGGAATAAAATTAGCTAATTCAATGAAGAAGATTTACAAAATAAATAATATACCCCTATTGGATGAAATTAAAACTGAAAGTAAAAGACTTATAAGTAGGCCACTATCATGGATAGGATGTATTAACACTGTAAAAATGGTTCTCCTGCCAAAGATAACTTACAAGTTCCAGATGTTGCCAGTGGCATTACCACAACCATACCTTAGAAAGTTAAAATTGATAATTATGAATTTTATATGGAAAAATAAAAAACCTAGAGTCTCCTTCTCAACATTAAAGCAGGGAAAAAAAAGAGGAGTGCTGGCAGTCCCCGACAATCAAAATTACTATAAAGCGATAATACTGTCGAGAGTCACTGAATGGGTTAGGGAAAAAAATGAAAAAAGATGGGTTAACATAGAAAAAAACACTTTGTAAAGCACAATTGGGAAAAATAATTTGGAACCCGCCACACTATAAAACACTTGATGAAAACACTCACACATTGACATGGAATGTTTTAAAAATTTGGGACACAATGTACAAACAACTCAATGGGAAATATAACTCACCCTTAATTGCACTGAAAGAAAATGGATATTTTGCATCAGGAAAAACGAGGTGGAAATTGGATAAAAAAAGAAAGGGCACAATTAAGAGATATAACAAAAAAAGGGAAAATTTTATCTTTTCAAGAGATAAAGCACAACAAAGATTCATGGGTGATTAATGAATGGTGGTACCTCCAGCTGAACCACTTTATCAGGAATTTACCTCACCCAATAAGATCGGGTGAAGACCTGACCATGTTGGAATGGATTTGCATAGCAGATAATTCAAAAAACATTATCTCAAAGTTTTATAAACAATTGTTAACAGTGGATGAAGTGGAGGTCCCGCCATACATTAAAAAATGGGAAAGGGAATTGGGGTCACAGAGAGATAAAATCACTATAGGAAAAAATATTGAATTTAACCCAGAGTTCGGCAGTGGACATCAAAACAGCAGAAATGAACTATAAATGCCTAACCAGGTGGTATGCAACCCCAGATAAAATTAGTAATTATCAATAAGGTAAATCAGCGGAATGTTGGCGAGGATGCAAGGAAGTAGGAACAATGGCCCACTTATGGTGGGTTTGCCCTAAAATCAAAACATTTTGGAAAAAGATCTAATTTTTTATAAAAGAAATCACTAAAAAAGAAATAGCCGAAGACCTGTGGACAGTATTGCTGCACGGAGGGGAAGGGGAGGTAAAACAATATAAAGAGTCATTGATACCTCACCTATTAAATGCAGCAAAAAGACTTATTCCCAAGAAATGGCAAGAAACAGAAAGCCCACTAATATGGGAGTGGATTGACTCAGTAGAAGAAACATATAACATGGAACGTTTGAGATACAGTATAGATGAAAACAGTGATGGGGCTAAGGATAAGTGGGAGTGTTGGAAAGAGAAAAAAAACAAAAAACATGGAGCTATGCGAAAGAATTAAGAGTATAGATCTATAATGGGGATAGGAATAAGATCATAGATAGCAAGGCAAAACCTAAAGAAGATCAAGTGTTTAAATGCAGAGGTGGGGAGATGATGAGGGGGGGGAGGGAGTTGGGACAATAAGGTTTAAAATTGTGTTCCATTAGGGTGTGTAACTCTTTTTGTAAGAAATATTATATAAACTTTACAAGCGTAATAGATACATGCTACTATGATGTGAAAACGAGAAGGAACAGAAATGAACTGCAGAGTTGAATTAAGTCTCTCAAAAGAATTTGCTGAAGTGGCAAAAAAAAAAAAAAAAAAGAATAATAGATTGGCACCAAAATATGGAAAATAAACAATGGGTTAGAGGAGGATATTATAGGAATACCACTTAAATCCCTTCCATGGATAAAACCTTATCTACGGCCCGAGAAAAAGGATCTAACAATCTTTGTATCAGATACATTAAAAATATGGGATGCAGTAATAAGAAAAGGGAAACTCTCCACTATGACTGGACCCATGACTCCCTTGTTTTTTAATCCAGATTTCCCGCCTGCCCCAGGAGTCACTAAATATTTAAAATTGAATAATCTGGAGAATGTAAGGATGGTTCAGATCCTAGTGGATGGTAAACTTCCAAAACTGCATGAAATGGGGCCTGAACACAA
The DNA here is from genome assembly GCF_042186555.1 of Aquarana catesbeiana. Lineage (NCBI taxonomy): Eukaryota > Metazoa > Chordata > Amphibia > Anura > Ranidae > Aquarana > Aquarana catesbeiana. The sequence goes on from NC_133332.1 coordinate 64,162,658, forward strand.
AAATAAATGGTTGCAATACCATCAATTAAGTACATATATACAGTGGGGACGGAAAGTATTCAGACCCCCTTAATTTTTTCACTCTTTGTTATATTGCAGCCATTTGCTAAAATCATTTGAGTTCATTTTTTCCCCCATTAATGTACACACAGCACCCCATATTGACAGAAAAACACAGAATCTTTGACATTTTTGCAGATTTATTAAAAAAGAAAAACTGAAATATCACATGGTCCTAAGTATTCAGACCCTTTGCTCAGTATTTAGTAGAAGCACTCTTTTGATCTAATACAGCCATGAGTCTTTTTGGGAAAGATGCAACAAGTTTTTCACACCTGGATTTGGGGATCATCTGCCATTCTTCCTTGCAGATCCTCTCCAGTTCTGTCAGGTTGGATGGTAAAAGTTGGTGGACAGCCATTTTTAGATCTCTCCAGAGATGCTCAATTGGGTTTAAGTCAGGGATCTGTCTGGGCCATTCAAGACCAGTCACGGAGTTGTTGTGAAGCCACTCCTTCATTATTTTAGCTGTGTGCTTAGGGTCATTGTCTTGTTGGAAGGTAATCCTTCGGCCCAGTCTGAGGTCCTGAGCACTCTGAAGAAGGTTTTCGTCCAGGATATCCCTGTACTTGGCCGCATTCATCTTTCCCTTGATTGCAACCAGTCGTCCTGTCCCTGCAGCTGAATCACACCCCCACAACATGATGCTGCCACCACCATGCTTCTCCGTTGGGACTGTATTGGACAGGTGATGAGCAATGCCTGGTTTTCTTCACACATACCGCTTAGAATTAAGGCCAAAAAGTTCTATCTTGGTCTCATCAGACCCGAGAATCTTATTTCTCACCATCTTGGAGTCCTTCAGGTGTTTTTTTTTTTTTTTAAATATATTTTATTGAATTTTCACAAAGATTACATCCAGGAAAACAGAGATATATGTCACAGGGTAGCCAGAAATAAAGTTAACGGGTAAATCTTAATATACAAAGTTGTATCTTATAAAACACACTATGAAAAATACGCGTATATACTTTGTTGGTGGTTATCTATGGAGATGAAGAGTAGTTCTTAAGTTTCTGATAAGGATTTCAGTGAGAGCCCCGTGGTGTGTATTGTCCATTCTGGTTAAATATGAAAAATGAGAAATGGTTTGCTAATTCCTATGACAATAGGAATATTACTGCATATATAAGTGACGTGAGTTGGTAAGTTTAAGTTTAATTTTAATTATAATTCAATTTTAATTTTAATTTTAATTTTACAGTTTAATTTTTATTATTTATTTATTATTATTCTTTCCTTTTCTTTCCTTTGCCCTTCTTCTCCTTCATACTCCCTTTCCCGTCCCTTCTTTTTCCTTCTCTTTTCCCTCCTTTTCTCCTCCCTTCTTTCTCCCTTTTCCTTTACCGACCTTATCAGCTTTACTCCCGCCTCCGGGCACCCCTATAGGGAGCTGTCTGTGCCCAGTGGGGGAGACATAAGAACAGGTAAGTCAGTAGTATGTCGGTTCTATCTAAGTAAAATATAAAGGATGTTGAGGTGACTCCTAATAGTATAGAGTGGCCTGTGGTAGGTCGCTCATGTTGTGTGGGGTATAGTGATGGATGAAAGGGTAAGGAGAGGGGGGGGGGGGATGGGTGACGAAGGTTCATTGTGAGCCATGTGTTGATTCCAGTAGCTATACAGGTATTTGTGTGGTCGCGTTCTCCTCAGGACTATTGAAAGGGGAACCCGTGGAAGTGTTCGGAGCTTGAGAAGATTTAAAATTAGACCAACATGCCCAAATAGTCTCATATTTGGATGGCGTGTCAGAAGATTGATGGATGAGGTTTTCCATTTCAGCTATTCTATCGACCCTCTGGATCCATTCTAGAACAGTTGGGGGAGATGTGTTTCTCCAGTGAACAGGAATACATAAAGTAGCTGCGTTAATGAGGTGGAGAACCAGGGATTTCTTATAGGTATGTTGTGGAAGTGAGGTGTGATGAAGTAGGTATTGAGCCGGAGTGAAGGCAGGGGTGTACGTCGTTATCTGTGAAATTAGGCGATGTATGTCAGTCCAGTAGTTTTGAATGAGGGGGCAATCCCACCATATGTGAAGCAGTGTGCCTCTTGATGCATTGCAACGCCAGCAGAGTGGAGGTATATTTGGATGGAATTTGTGAATCCTGTCAGGAGTTCTGTACCATTTCGTAAAGATTTTATATCTATTTTCCTGTGTGGAGATATTGAGTGACCCTTTATGTATATGATTGTGAACATGTTTCCATTCTTCAGTGGTGAGATCTAAATTTAGATCTCGTTCCCATTGTCTAACTAAGATGTCAGTTTTAATATCGTGGGATGAAAATAGGAGCGTGTATATGGAAGAGATAAGGTGTCTTTGGGGTTCGGGATTGTTGCATAGGATTTCGAAGGGCGTGAGTTCCCTGTAAGTCTGTTATGGGTTTGAGGCTATTAATGAAGTGACGTATCTGCAGGTATTTGTAGAAGGGAATGTGATGGTCCGGAAATTCGCTAGTCATTGCCTGGAACGTCATAAGAGTTCCCTGATGGAACAATTGGTGTAGTTTTAGTCTGGGTCTGTCTGGGTCTGTCCTAGGAAGGTGGGCGTGTACTCCTGGTACGAAGTCTGGATTGTTTTCCAGAGGTGTCATGGGACCAGGTGTGGGTTTCAATTTAAGTAGTTTGCATGCCGCTTTGAAGTTTGTTAGAGTGGAGTTGATGAGTGGGTTTGATGTGACCACTTAGGGATTTTTTTTTGATTAATCCATGGTAAAAGTTTTATCGGTATTGGGGTGAATGCATTTTCGATATGTACCCAGTCTTTGTTTGAGCTGTTAGCATGCCAGTCGACGATCCTGGAGAGGTGGCAAACCCAATAATATTTTTGTATGTCCGGTATGTGTAGTCCCACTTGGAGTTTGGGATATGTCAATCTGTGCCAATTCAGTCTAGGTTGTTTGGAAGACCATATAAAATTCCTACATAGCCTCTTGAGTGTACAAAAGAAGGTTAGAGGAATTTGTATGGGTATGGTTTGGAATAAATAAAGCAGTCTGGGTAGCAGATTCATTTTTAAGATAGCTGTCCTTCAGAACCAGGAAAACGGCCCTGAACTCCATTTTTGTAAGTCTGTCTGAATGGTTTGTAAGATAGGTAAAAAGTTTAGTCTATAGATATCCGTCAATTTGGAGGGTATTTTAATACCGAGGTACGTGATTGCATGAGGTTCCCAGCCAATTGGAAAATTTTGTTTGCATTGTGTGACTATCTCAGTCGGTAAGGAAACGTTCAGGGCCTTGGATTTGGAGACGTTTATTTGTAGGTTTGAAAGGAATTTGAAATTTGCAAAGTCTAGAAGAAGGTTGGGGATGGTAGTAATCGGGTCTGTGAGAAAAAGTAGGATATCGTCCGCGTAGGCAGCTATTTTAAATTGTTTGTTGTTGTCTGATGGTTGGGTTCTCTCTAAGTTTGCGGAGGAAGGGTTCCATGGTGAGAATGAAAATCAAAGGGGACAAGGGGCATCCCTGTCGCGTACCATTGGATACGGAGAAGGCGTCCGACAGGTGACCATTCACCCATTTTTTAGCTGTGGGTGAGGAGTATAGAATCATAATCATTTGGATTAATTGCGATGGTAGGCCTATGGAGTGTAAGGTTGCTTCCATAAAGTCCCACGCTACCCTGTCGAACGCCTTCTCCGCATCAAGGGACAGGAAGAAGCCATGGGTATCAGATGTGGTTAGCCAGTGGTGGATGTTTAAGACTTTAGTGGTGTTGTCTCGGGCTTCCCTTCCGGGAACAAAACCTACCTGTTCTGTAGAAATTAGTTTGGGGATTAGCGGTAAAAGACGGTTGGCAATGGCTTTAGCAAACATTTTGACATCTACATTGGGTAGAGATATTGGACGGTAGTTGGAGACCATGGTAGCGTCTTTACCTGGTTTAGGGATGAGGGTGATGTGTGCTTCTAATGTGTCCTTGGTTGCTATACTTGAAAATGAGAAGTTGTTAAACGCCTTGGCTAAGGGTGGGATAAGTATGTCAGAGAAGGATTTGTAATATCCCACCGTAAGTCCGTCAGGACCAGGGCTTTTGCCTGGTTTTATCTGCTTTAAGGCAAGTGTGAGCTCCTCCGGGGTCAACGGAGAGTCTAGTGATTCGGATTCCTCTGTCGAGAGGGGGGTAGGGGCATATTGGGCAAAGAATGTTTTAATTGCGTCCTGTCTGTTCTCCAGGGTGTTGGTCGTTTTGGGGGGGGGCGTAAGTTGAACAAATTGTTTTGCTATGTCTTCTGAGGTGGCGAAGGGTTTACCAGAAGGGTCTTTGATTGTATGTATGGTGTGAGCTGCTCTCTTGGCCTGTAGTGCTCTTGCTAAGAGCTTCCCCGACTTGTTGCCAAATTCATAGAAACATTTTCCCTGCCATGTGTATTTGCGCTTAATCCATTTATGTAATTCATCTAGTAGTTCATTTCTAGCTTGTGTAAGTTCTGTAAGTGCCTCCGAGGCTAAGGATTTTTTGTGTTTTTGTTCCAAATGTGAGATGCGTTTAGTCAGTTCTTCCAGTTTAGCTTTTCTAAGTTTGTTTCGTTGTGCAGCTTCAGAAATGAGTGTGCCTCTTACAACACATTTATGTGCTGCCCAGACTACTTCTGGTGAGGTGTCCCCTTTACCATTTTCTGTGAAGTAATTGGTGAGTTGTTGGGAAATCGTGCTGGAGATAGCAGTATCAGTAAGAAGGGAGTTATCTAGTCGCCATATTGGAGAACGTATCCTCCTGGTGGGCAGATGTACGGTTAAGGTTATGGAATTGTGGTCTGATAAGACCATCGGTTCGATGGTAGTTTTTTTGATTAATAGTAAATCGTCTTGGGATATAAAGAAGTAATCGATTCGCGAATATTTAGAGTGTGGCGGAGAGTAAAAGGTGAAATCCTTACCATTAGGGTGCAACGTACGCCAGGTGTCATGTAGCAGTAGATCACTGAGTTGTGTTTTTATGGCACGAAGGGCTCTGTAGGTGAGAGAAGAGTGACCATTAGAGGTGTCGAGTGCAGGGTTTAAAGGGACATTAAAGTCGCCTCCGATTATCAGTGTACCGGAGCTGAAGGTCGTGAGTAATTGAAGCGTGTTGCGGAAAAAGGAGACTTGTCGCGAATTTGGGGTGTATAGGTTGGCAATAGTGATTCGTTTCTCGTGTAGGGTGCCTTTTAGGAATACGTATCGCCCGAATGGGTCCCTGTGGATATCAGATACTATAAATGGGCAGTTTTTAGAAATGAGAATGCAAACACCTTTTGATTTAGCGTCATTATTGGACGCGTGGTATATTGTCGGGAATTGTTTGTCTTGCAGTTTGGGGATTGCGTCTGTTCTGAAATGTGTTTCCTGGATCAGTGCAATAGTGCAATATGGACTTATGTAGGAAGGAGAGTAAGAGAGAACATTTGTCGGGCGTGTTTAGTCCGCGTACATTGATGGATTTGAGATTTAGAGAGGCTGGAGATTGCATCTCATCTTTTGATGTTCGATTGGGGTCCATGACCTCCGTCAGGGTCGGGAAAGGGACAAAAAAAAAATAAAAATAAAAAAAAAAAGTATCCGAAGAGTCAACAGGGATAATCAATTATCTCATTTTCTCAAGTCTAGAGAAAGAATCGGTAGTTTACAGGGTAGGGGTAGCTCGTAGCCCGTGAAACACAGGCTAGTACACTACACCGTTACTGTGTGGGGGTTGGTGTAAACCTTACATGAGAGTTGGCGAGTGTGAGTAAGAGGTGTGAGTCCTGCCATCACGTGACCATAGAGATGGATGATAGGAGGGGTGCAGTGCTAGCCCGTAGGGCATATATGCAAGTCTGGGGTCAATAAATGTAAGAGAAAAGGTAAAGAATATGTCACACCTATAACCTAAGTGATTGCCCACGTAAGTGAGTATATTAGGAATGTATTCCTTATGCCGCGTACACACGGTCGGACTTTTCACCTACAAAAGTCCGACAGCCTGTCCGACATACTTCCGGCGTACCTTCGGCGGACTTGCGGCAGACTTTCTTACGAACGGACTTGCCTACACACGACCACACAAAAGTACGACAGCCTAGTACGCGGTGACGTACACCAAGTCCGACGAGACTATAAAACGGAAGTTCAATAGCCCGTACGACACCCTTTGGGCTCCTTCTGCTAATCTCGTGTTTATCTCGTGTTAGTAGAAGTTTGGTGAGAGACGATTCGCGCTTGTGAGACTCGTATTTTTCAGTTCGTTTTAACTGTTGTTCAGTCTGTGCTTGTGAGGTTTGTATCTGCTTTTCAGTGCGTTTGGTCAGTTGGCATTGAGAAATCTTTGTTTTATTGGCCGCTCGTTCCTGATTTTCAGGTCGTTCTTCACAGGCCTTGCTGTTCTTCAGTGCGTTCTGTTAAGTGCGTTCTGACCAGCCGACCGTTTTGAAACCATGTTACCTGTACGTACTCGTCCTCGAGCTCGTGCATTGTATGTGTTTGGTGCTGTAGTTTATTCTTCAGCCCAAGACCAGTCCATGAACAGGGCGAGGAGGAGTTCATGGACCAAGAATTGGTTGCTTCAGCGTGACCAGTTCTGTCACATGCCTTTGCTCCGTGAGATCCGTGAGAATAATCCTGAGGATTTCAGGAACTTTCTCCGGATGACGGACCCCGTTTTTGACCGTTTGTTGGCTTTGCTGACCCCCTATATCAGCAGGCAGGATACCTGCATGAGGCAAGCCATCACTCCGGAGCAGAGGCTGGTCGCTACCTTGCGGTATTTGGCCACAGGGAGAAGCCTGCAGGACCTTAAGTTCTCGACAGGCATCTCCCCCCAGGCTCTGGGTATCATTATCCCAGAGACCTGTTCTGCCATCATCCAGGTCCTGCAGAAGGACTATATTAAGGTAAGATATTTTTCTTTTATTAGCATCACATGTTCTTTTATGTAATCTTTGATAATGTAATGTATTTCTTGCTTCAAACACTACTTACCATCATTGCAATATAGTGTGAATGTCCCCTTTTTATCCTCACACATGCTGGATTTTTTTCCTGTTATTTTTTGTCATGCATGTATATTTTCCTTCAATAACCTCCCCAGCATGCAGTGATGGGAACATATCCACCTAGTCTACTCATTTTGAATGTATTTTGTTTGAGTGTATTTAGTGTGCTTATAATTAGCAATTAGCTAGATTTCACAACCCCCCCCCCCCCACCTAAACTCACTCCAAATAGTGTGCTGCTAATTAGCAATTAGCTAGATTTCACAACCCCCCCCCCCCCCCCCCCCACACCCTCGTAAAAATTTGCTTGAATGTTCTGTGGTGTTGATTTGTCTAAAGCAAATATATGTTGCACTTTGCTAAATGCATGTGCACTCTACAAGTGCATTTGTTCCAGTGCTTTAGTAAATGAGCAGAAGCTCTGCTGATTTCCATCATCAAATCATATGCAAGCCTCAAAGTGTTTTCATTAATTGCCCTTGCATGTGATTGTGTACTCCTTGCAACATGGATGCCTTTTTACATTACCTCATTTACTGTA